>NC_090647.1:354105229-354127729 GCF_040937935.1 Hyperolius riggenbachi | reverse complement strand
ACCTGATCTGCTGCATGCTTGTTCAGGGTTTATGGCTAAAAGTATTAGAGGTAGAGGATCAGCAGCATAGCCAGGCAACCAGCATTGTTTAAAAGGAAAAATAGGGCAGCCTCCATATTCCTCTCACTTCAGTTGTCCTTTAAAGGACACCCGAAGTGAGAGGGATATGCGGGCTTCCATATTTATTTCCTTTTAAACAATACACATTGCCTGGCTGTCCTGCTGATCTTCTGTCTCTATTCTTTCTGCACACTATATGTAGATCGTATGCATTCTGCATGCAATGCTTTCCTATAGTGAAAAAAAATGCATGTTTTGCATTTATTTTTACTAGTTAAATGAATGATTATTAAAAAAAAAATGGAAACGCATAAAAATGCACATGGAAAAAGGCAAATGCAGGAAAAACGGACATAGCAGAAAACTGCAGGTTTTCCGCATGGACAAGTGTGACCTTAGCCAAATACTATAAAGAGACTCAGAGATGAAAAACAAATAAGAATCGATACTTATCCAAGGCTTCCTCCAGCCCTATAAACATGCGTGGCCCTCGCCATCATCCTGCAGTCTCCCAGTCGCGTCTGTCCGCGTCTACTGCGCATGCGCTGGAGACACAGACTGATCCCGACTCAGCCTGGTATCTGAGCTGGTCACGGCTGAACGGCAGACCGTGGAAGGACGTCGAGGCACTAGCATGTTTATTGGGCTGGAGAAAGCCCTGGGTAAGTATCGGTTCTTACTATTTTTTCATCTCCAAGTCTCTTTGAGGCTAAGTAGGTAACATGTAATGCTGTTGCTTTCCAAGCCCAGAGGACTGGGATTCCCTAGTCCCCCCACCCACCGTGACGGAGGTTGGGGGGGACTAAGCTGACAGATCTCTGTTAGGGGGAGCGCCCCTACAGGGAACACCACTATATAGTTTACGACCCTGTATGTCTCATGTGCCTTCTCTCCTATAATGCAGCCACACTGTCTGTCCCCATTTTCCCTCACCATCAATCAGGGGCGTATCTGGGTGACATAGCGCCTATGGCAAACACTGAAATTGCTGCCCCCCCCCCCCCCCCCTCTCCCTATCAGACCAGACCACATTGTCCCATAATAACAGCTTCTTTTCTTGCAATGATACAAGTCTCCACAGTATAGGTTGCTAGAGTTACCCCCAAGTAAAAGTTGCCAGAGGTAGCACTCTAGTATAGGTAGCCAGAGGTAGTTCACCCAGTATAAGTAGACCCATGTTTACGTCCCAGTATATGTAGTTAGAGATGTCTCCCCAGTATAAGTAGCCTTCTTTAGCATAAGGGGTAAGAGGTATCCCCCAGTATAAGATTTTTAATAATAATAATCGTTTTTTTTTATTATGGATCAGGAGTCCATTTGTTGTCATAGATTTTCTTTTGTATAAAATGCAATATGTATATTGAATGTAACGTTACATTTTTTCAAAACCTCAAACAGTGAATGATTAGCTTTAGGTGAGGAACCAAAGGGAGCCAATGAATGTCTAGAGAAATGTATATCTACCTGATAAAAGGCTGAAGTGACTACTGAATGACACAGGAGTTGATACCTGCTTGGTCACTGCAGTTTATGCAATAGCAGCTCTCTGTGCCACCCATGCTGCTTCCTATCACAACACCAACTCGTGTATTTGTGTGTGAAGCCACGCCTACTTTCTTCCTTGCTGCACTTGGATTGGACAGAAGCAGCTGAGCCTGAGGGGACATTGAGCTTTACTCAGCATACTCGGTGTATTTTTTTTTCTTTAAAAAGATTCTGAATCATTGTCTCTCCCAGCAAAGCAGCCTGCGCTGCGCAGTGTCTTTCCACTCGCAAATAAAAGTACCCCCTCTGCCCTCCCGTCCACTGGCTTCTCTTAGGCTTATGAATGGGGGCGGGCCTTATAGAGGGGGCGGGGCTTGGAATTGAATATCCACTGCACCGGCCCTGATTGTTTTGGGAGAGGCAATCTCCCTCCTGGACAGTCCTTGCCTGGCTCTATGCTAGCCACTTCCCAACTGAGGGGTTTTACCCCCTGACCACCAGAGCAATTTTCACCTTTCAGCGCTCCTTCCATTCATTCGTCTATAATTTTATCATTACTTATCGCAATGAAATGAACTATATCTTGTTTTTTTCGCCACCAATTAGGCTTTCTTTAGGTGGGACATTATGCCAAGAATAATTTTATTCTAAATGTGTTTTAATGGGAAAATAGGAAAAAATGTGGGAAAAATTTATTATTTTTCAGTTTTCGGCCTTTATAGTTTTTAAATAATGCATGCTACTGTAATTAAAACCCATTAAATGTATATGCCTATTTATCCTGGTTATAAAACCGTTTAAATTATGTCCCTATCACAATGTTTGCCGCCAATATTTTAGTTGGAAATAAAGGTGCATTTTTTTCAGTTTTGCGTCCATCCCTAATTACAAGCCCATAGTTTATAAAGTAACAGTGTTATACCCTCTTGACATAAATATTTAAAAAGTTCAGTCCCTAAGGTAACTATTTATGTATTTTTTTTAAAATTGTAATTTTTTTATTTTTTTTTTAATTACAAAAAAAAAAAATTGGGGAGTGTGGGAGGTAAGGAGTTAATTTTTTGTGTAAAACAAGTTTATTTGTGTGTAAAAAATGGTTAGGGTGTAGTTTTACTATTTGGCCACAAGATGGCAACATTACCAATTTGTTTCATGCGACCTGCAAGCGTCCTTCCGGACGCTTGCAGGAAGTAGAAAGAGGCTGGGACTTTGTTATTTTTTCACAATGATCGCGCTGCTCAGCCGAGCGGCAGCAGATCATTGCGGGGTTTAGTTCAACGAACGGGAATGGATTTTCCCGTTCGTTGATCTCTGGGCGAGCGGGCGGCGGCGTGTTTACTAGCGGCGGGCGGCGTGTTTACAAGCGGGAGCGCGGACAGCGGCGGGAGTGCGCAGAGTACGGATTTCTCCGTCCCTGGGGGTGAAAGGATGGAAAAAGGGGCGGAGAAATCCGTACGCGCGGGGGTAAAGTGGCTAGGGGAACACGGGGTCACATATAAACATGTAAACATATAAAAGAGTGATAACTCACTGTAAGTGGGCGGGCGAAGTCACTTGTAAGCGGTGGGAGGGGCCAAGAATCATTCATGCAGCGGGCGGCACATCTGGGGTATGGGAGGAGCCTGTACTTCCCTCTGTGTGACATCAGTGCGGGATGGAGGCAGTAGTGATGGGAATTCCGGCTCTTCTTGGAGAATCGGCTCCCACTAAAGAGCCGGCTCTTACGGCTCTCAATCGGCTCTTCATTAAATATCACTAGACGCCACTCAGAATCGGAGTAAAAGCCCCGCCCCCATCTCCATGACAACTCCAGACTGCTTCTCTCGCTCAGGAAATCCCTCCTGCTACTGCTCTGCTCTCTGCCCCATACACTCCTACAAGCTGCAGGAGGAGGGCTACATCTACGAGCATGCCTCAGCGCCCTTATAATACATAGCAAAGCAGAGCTGTGTGGGGCGGCTGAGGCATCGGCTCTTTCAAAACTGAGAGCCGGCTCTTGTCGTTCGCAGCAAAGAGCCGGCTCTTAGAGCCAGTGTTGTGTCTGATTACGCTGCCTGTGGATTTGCGCTGCCCCGCATGCGCAGTAGGAGACTGTGCGGCCACATGTCTTATAGAATGATGCTGCTGGAGGTAAACTACTAAATATCTCCGCTCCCACACCTCTTACACTCCCCAAATTTTCAGGGTAGAGAGGGCACCCCCCGAACTACCTCTATACCAAATTGCAGCCCCCGAGACCCGCTGGTTCCCGAGATAGATTTCTATAATCTATCTCTTGAACCAGCGGGTCTCAGGGGCTGCAATTTGGCATAGAGGTCGTTCGGGGGGTGCCCTCCCTACCCTGAAAATTTGGGGAATGTAAGAGGTGTGGGAGCGGAGATATTTCGTATTTTATCTCCAGCAGCATCATTAACTTCACACTGAGCATGCGTGCTACTCAGTGTGGAATGGAGCTTCCGGGCAGCGCAATCAGACATTACACCGGCTCGTTCGCGAACGACCCATCACTAGGAGGCAGCAGAGACGCTATGGCGGAGGGCACCGGCCTCTCTGTCACTGGAGCTGCCCGGAGCAGGAGCTGCTGATCAGAGCTGAGCAGAGAGGAGCGCCCGGTCAGTGTCTGCGAGGCTGCTGGATTCCGGCGGGGATGTCCCGCTCAGGTGCGCGTGACATTGCTGAGCGGTGCCGCCAGGCAGGCTGGTGCTATCACACGTGCCCAGTGTTGTGACAGCTGGATGAGGCGTCCCAGCTCCTTCCCATAGCACGCTGATAGGGAATGTCCTCCGGGTAAGTTTCAGCGAAGGTGCCCATCAACAATAATGCTACCTACACACGATACAATTTTCTGAAATTTACTGTCTCCCCCTTTTGTGTCTTGGAAATCATTATACATTTTATTCATCATGTTACTTTTATCACTGTCCTTACCAATTCTATATTTTGTATTTTGTATCATTCTTTGTATTTTGTCACTAATTATGTATATTGTATATTGGTGTACACCATTGTCTGTATTATTATGTACTCCATGTTTGTTTCTTACTTTGTACAGCACCACGGAATATGTTGGCGCTTTATAAATCAATAATAATAATAATAAACATATTTTTCTTATGAAATCTTTATGGTGTGCGTGACTAGGGGCGTGGTGGGGCATTACCAGGGGTGTGGCATGGCTTAAGTGTCCCTTTTTCTAATCTCAAAAAGATGGGAGATATGCTAGGGGAACACAGGGTCACATATAAGCATAAAAAGGAGTGATAACTCACTGTAAGTGGGCGGGCGAAGTCACTTGTAAGCGATGGGAGGGGCCAAGAATCATTCATGCAGCGGGCGGCACATCTGGGGTGTGGGAGGAGTCTGTACTTCCCTCTGTGTGACATCAGTGCGGGATGGAGGCAGCAGAGACGCTATGGCGGAGGGCTCCAGCCTCTCTGTCACTGAAGCTGCCCGGAGCAGGAGTGGCTGATCAGAGCCGAGCAGAGAGGAGCGCCCGGTCAGTGTCCGCGAGGCTGCTGGATTCCGGTGGGGATGCCGCGCTCAGGTGCGCGTGACATTGCTGAGCGGTGCCGCCAGGCAGGCTGGTGCTATCACACGTGCCCAGTGTTGTGACAGCTGGATGAGGCGTCCCAGCTCCTTCCCATAGCACGCTGATAGGGAATGTGCTCCGGGAAAGTTTCAGCGAAGGTGCCAATCAACAATAATGCTACCTACACACGATACAATTTTCTGACAAATTTACTGTCAGATTATTTCCAACAGGTCCAATCTGATTTTCGATCGATCTTCCATAGAAGTAAACGGAAAATCAGATCGGACCTGTTGGAAATAATCGATCTAACAATAAATCTGTCAGAAAATTGTATCATGTGTACCTAGCATAAGATTTGGCAAACCAACGACCTTCCGATCAGTCAGATTGGATAGTGTTGATAATGCAATTTGACAACAAATGATCACGTTATTAATCGATTCCATTTGAAATTAACGGATTGGTCACTTTTTTTTTTGTAATCCCATTTATAGGCCTCATCGTTTCCTTTCGATCACAATTATCAGATCAGACGGTAGATTATTTGCTCAAATTGTATCATTAATGGCCACTTTGAAGGTGCCCATTACTGGTAACATTGTTTTCACTAAATGTGATCTTTACCTTCCGATTATTTTTGATCATAAAAATCTCATCTAATTATCAATTGTTCACATTTACTGAATGATACTTCATATTTGCTCATAAAATCCACCTTTTGGATCGATTTTATCCTATTTAGCATTCGACCAAAGATTCCTTCCTTATCGACTGCCTTCATAAACGGCAAATTTTCTTTACATTTCGATCGTTAAAATCTCATCGAAAGATTGCATTTGGTGAAATAATTGTACCGTTAATGGCCACCTTAAGCTTTTCTATACAAACATAATCAAACGGATGGCCATACATGTGTGAATTGTCTCAGCAGATTTGATCGGGCTCTGCCAGAGATCTGTTATCTCCAGTGTCCTGAATGATCCTGTTAAGGTTGGCCACTAACAATACAATTTGCCAAACGATTGTTCACAAACGATTCTTTGTATGAATGATGTAAATGATCGTTTGGGACCACTAATGTACAAAACTCTCCTAAACAATCTGATCAGATTACTGAAATCGATCTGAAAATCGAATCGACTTCATTCATCTGATCGGATTGCTGAAGAATGGTTTGTAAGGATATAATTTGCAACAATTGTTTACGAATGATTCTTTCTCTGAACAATCAGAAATTATGTTTTTGGACCACTAATGAACTACAATTTCCAAAGCAATCCGATTAGATTGACGGGATCGATCTAAAAATCTGATAAATTTCATTATTGTTTCAATCGGATTGGTTTGGAATTTTCTTTTTTTTCATTAGCAGTCACAAATGATCATTTTCGATCGTTCATACAAACAATTGTTCACAATTGATCTTCCAACAAATTGTACTGTTAGTGGCCACCTTTAGATGGCCATCAACAATACAATTTGGCGAACGATCGACATTCTGCTTAATCAGATTGGATAGTGTTGGTAATGCTAATCAATAACAAATGATCAGTTTATTGATCGATTCCATTTTAAATTATTGGATTTTTTTTTTTTTATATCCCATAAATTATGGGCCTGATCGTTTCTTTCCGTTCACAATTAGCAGATAGAAAGGTAGATCTTTTGCTAAAATTGCATAGTTAAAGGGACTCAGAGTTCAGGGAAATAAAAAGATTTATACATACCTGGGGCTTCCTCCAGCCTCATCCACTCGGATCTTCTGCAGCGCCGGTACTAGGTCCCCGCACTGCTGTCAGTCTACGCAGAAGTACGCTCTTTGCGTATCTCTCCAGCAGCTGCTGGAGACATACGTAGAGGGCGCACTTTTCTTGTGTCAGACTAGCTCCAACTGATGGGGCGGGGACCCGGTACCGGCGCTGCAGAAGACTGAGGATGGCAGCATAGAAGTGATCGGAGCGTATGGGGGCTAGAGGAAGCCCCAGGTATGTATAAACATTTTTTTCCCAAGCTCTGGTACACTTTAATGGGCATCTTTTCAGCTTTTTCTATACAAGCGTAATAAGAACGGTCATACATGTGTCAATTTTCTCAGCAGATTTGATCAGTCTCTGTCAGAGATCTGCTGTCTCCAGTATCCTGAATAATTTAGCCTAGTCACAGTGGTGCGGGGGGCAAAATGTCCGCTTAGTAACGCGGCTTGTCGTACTGCTGTGCACCACCTATGCTTCACTGTACTGTAAATGCGGGGCGGGGCATTGTGCAGTAAATGCACTGCATGCAGTGCATTGTGTTACTGCACTGTAACGGCTGCACTGTGAACATCGCATTGCTTTTGCGTTGCAGTGTGATGTTCTGTGTTACATTGCACCATAACGGCCCACTAGCACTGTGTACACTGTGTGAATATACTTTGCATGGATACTTCAGTTAGTCCCTCATACTATCTATCTGCTCATGTATATATGCTCCCCATTATTGTATGTTTTTGTACATTGTGCAGCGCTACAGAAGATGTTGTCACTATATATATATATATATATATATATATATATATATATATATATATATATATATATATATATATTATATTGCTGTGAAAAACTATTTGCCCCCTTGCTGATTTCTTATTCTTTTTCATGTTTGTCACACTTAAATGTTTCTGCTCATCAAAAACCGTTAACTATTAGTCAAAGATAACATAATTGAACACAAAATGCAGTTTTAAATGATGGTTTTTATTATTTAGTGAGAAAAAAAACCTCAAAACCTACATGGCCCTGTGTGAAAAAGAAATTGCCCCCTGAACCTAATAACTGGTTGGGCCACCCTTAGCAGCAATAACTGCAATCAAGCGTTTGCGATAACTTGCAAGGAGTCTTTTAAAGCGCTCTGGAGGAATTTTGGTCCACTCATCTTTGCAGAATTGTTGTAATTCAGCTTTATTTGAGGGTTTTCTAGCATGAACCGCCTTTTTAAGGTCATGCCACAACATCTCAATAGGATTCAAGTCAGGACTTTGACTAGGCCACTCCAAAGTCTTCATTTTGTTTTTCTTCAGCCATTCAGAGGTGGATTTGCTGGTGTCTTTTGGGTCATTGTCCTGCTGCAGCACCCAAGATCGCTTCAGCTTGAGTTGACGAACAGATGGCCGGCCATTCTCCTTCTGGTTTTTTTGGTAGACAGTAGAATTCATGGTTCCATCCATCACAGCAAGCCTTCCAGGTCCTGAAGCAGCAAAACAACCCCAGACCATCACACTACCACCACCATATTTTACTGTTGGTATGATGTTCTTTTGCTGAAATGATGTGTTACTTCTACGCCAGATGTAACGGGACACGCACCTTCCAAAAAGTTCAACTTTTGTCTCGTCGGTCCACAAGGCATTTTCCCAAAAGTCTTAGCTATCATTGAGATGTTTTTTAGCAAAACTGAGACGAGCCTTAATGTTCTTTTTGCTTAAAAGTGGTTTGCGCCTTGGATATCTGCCATGCAGGCTGTTTTTGCCCAGTCTCTTTTTTTTATGGTGGAGTCGTGAACACTGACCTTAATTGAGGCAAGTGAGGCCTGCAGTTCTTTAGATGTTGTCCTGGGGTCTTTTATGGCCTCTCGGATGAGTTTTCTCTGTGCTCTTGGGGTAATTTTGGTCGGCCGGCCACTCCTGGGAAGGTTCATCACTGTTCCATGTTTTTGCCATTTGTGGATAATGGCTCTTACTGTGGTTCGCTGGAGTCCCAAAGCTTTAGAAATGGCTTTATATCCTTTACCAGACTGATAGATCTCAATTACAGTACTTTTGTTCTCATTTGTTCCTGAATTTCTTTGGATTTTGGCATGATGTCTAGCTTTTGAGGTGCTTTTGGTCTACTTCTCTGTGTCAGATAGCTCCTATTTAAGTGATTTCATGATTGAAACAGGTGTGGCAGTAATCAGGCCTGGGGGTGACTACAGAAATTGAACTCAGGTGTGATAAACCACAGTTAAGTTTTTTTTTAACAAGTGGGGCAATCACTTTTTCACACAGGGCCATGTAGATTTGGAGTTTTTTTTCTCACTAAATAATAAAAACCATCATTTAAAATTGCATTTTGTGTTCAATTATGTTATATTTGACTAATAGTTACCAGTTTTTGATGAGCAGAAACATTTAAGTGGGACAAACATGCAAAAGAATAAGAAATCAGGAAGGGGGCAAATAGTTTTTCACACCACTCTATATACACACACACCCACACATACAGTGTATGTACAATATATATATATATATATATATATATATATGTATGTATGTATGTATGTATGTATGTATGTATGTGTGTGTGTGTGTGTATGTATAGTAATGTTTTTGTTTGCATTTATTTTAGTTTTTCTTTAATTGAGAGAAATCAATTGCATCTCCAAAGGTTTTGATAAATAGCAATTAGGGCAGGTTTCCACTAGGAGCCTCGGCAGTTTCCAATTCAGCTGCGGCTCCCGTCATGCTGCAAAGACTCAGCCCGAATTGCTAAGCTAAGTGCACCGCTATAGGGATTCGGCTGTGTGCTGCATATATCTGCTGCATGCAATCCAGAATCGCACCTCAGTGCCAATTATAGGTATTGGCAGCATTTCCACGTCCGAATCGCTTGTGGGGAAACGCTGCTGATTCGGCCCCAATGTGGGCATAATGGAAACAGGCCCTTAATGGAAATGTCAGCCAAATTAACCTCTGCAAGCTCTACTTACCCCGGGCTTCCTTCCAGCCCCTTGCAGCCGACATGTCACTTGCCGCAGCTCTGCTCTCCCCGCCGGTGCAGAGGCTGACCTCGGAGGATCGTCCTCTATTGCACCTGTGCGAGCGCCACTGTCAATCACTCACCCGTGGGCTGGAGTGCCTGCGCAGAACACTCACGAGGGCGGCAGCTGAGAGCGGAGCTGTGGCATGGGACACATCAGCTGCAAGGGGCTGGAGGAAGCCCCGGGTAAGTAGAGCTTGCATATGTTCATTTGGCTGACATTTCCATTAAGGTCTCGTTCAGACTATGTGCGCTGCTGTGCGCATTTTGGCAGCGTGTAGAGTGTGCAACATGCAAGAATGGTAGAAGGGCATAGTCAGCCCTTCTATCGTTCCCATCATATGCGCTGCGCAGCAGTGCCATTCGCTAACGCACTGCTGCATGCATTTTTCGGAAATCGCAGCGCAGATCCATTCACTGTAGTGAATGGGATCTGTAGCACAGCACATAGTAGCGCAGATGGCGTGCGATCGTACGCGTTGCGTTCCGATCGCACAGCAATCAGAGCTAAATGATCACAATGAGACCTAAAGGATCTAAAACAAAAAGTAAAAAAAAAATTGTCCAGTGCCTGGTGACTTTTTTTTTTTTTTAGGTGTTGACACGCGTGAGGTTACAAATGCTTCCAGTCCGAGGACACTCAGTGGCCAGTAGATAGATCGTCTGCTTTGTCCTTTGTGATGTTTCTACATCACAATGCTTGGGAACATACACTGTACTGTGAATGGTAATATGAGAGATTGTGGAAGTCTAAGGCCAGGTTCACAGTGAGAGCAGGAATGCAACGGAATGGTAAAGCATGATGCACTCTATCCACTTGTCACATAGTCGATGAAAAGTATTCTTCACTGCACTGTTTAATGCACAGGTTTTCATGCAGTGTGTTGGGATACCACACTCTTTCAGACTGCACCGCAATGGCCGCATTGTGAACGTTGCACTGCAGTGCGACACTCTGTGTAACAGCCTGCAAGCTGTTTCACTGTGGGTTATCAGGTCATCAGTGTTAGGCCTCTGCCTACTTTGATGTTTGTACCAGTGGAAAATAAAGGGGAATTGAATGCATGCAGTGCCTCCCTCTCTCCACTTCCTTGGAATAGTTAGAATGAACCTTTAGGGCTTGTTCACATTAGAGGCGTTTGACAAAATTTAAGCGCTGGCGATCTTTGAAAATTGCCCAGAAAGCGGCTTTCCTATGGTGTAGTTCAGATTGGGGGGCTCCGTTCGCTTTCCGTTCAGATAAGCGTTGCATGGACCATTTTCGGGGCGATTTGTCCTGAATGGAAGCTATTTATTTATTGTATTTATAAAGCGCCAACATATTACGCAGTGCTGGACATTAGTTTAGGTTACAGACGATATTTAGGGGTGACATACAGCAATATGACAGTACAGGAATACAAGAAAGACCAGATCACACAGCACACTATGAGTACAAGGTAATGCTGGATGGAGATTAGGCAAGTTGAGGTACCTGAGGTATAGAAAAACGTGAAACATTCACAAAATCGCTTTGTGCAGCGATTGCGTTTTTAAGAATAAATACATTGTAGGGGTAAAAATCACTCACAAAATCCAAAAAGGTTGGCCTCAGCGACTGCGAATTTAGATGTGAACAAAGCCTAAGGCCTTGTTCACACTACAAGAGCTTTTTAAGCGCTAGTGATTTTAAAAAGCTCTGCTAATGCAATGCTATAGGGGGGTATTTACACAATCACATCACTCAAGTGTGAACACACACATAGGATAACATTATGCCCAATAGAACGCGTATAATACAGTTTGTTTACGTAACAAACTGTATTATACTGCCTGCCTCCCGCTGGTGGTCACACTTAGCGATCGACCACCAGCGAGGAGAGCAGGCACAGTGTAAGAACACACACACACACACTTTAGGAGCCCCACAGACCCACCGATCACCCGCAGCACCCATCAGACCCCCCCCCCCCCCCCCTGCAGCCCGCAGCTTAGACCTAACCACCCCCCATACCACCCATCAATAAATCCCTGTCACCACCTGTCACTTCTATCCATCAGATCAGACCCCCCAACTACTCCTTAGGGGTATCTGATCACCCCCCACACCTCCAGATCCCCCCTCCCTGTATACTGAACCTATCTATCTCCCCTGCATCTGTCTATCTCCCCACTGATCAGCTGCCAATCACCTATCAGTCACCTGTCAATCACCCCTTGTCACCACTTGTCACTGCCCCCATCAGATCAGACCCCCAACTGCCCCTTAGGGGCTTCTAATCACCCACCCACCCTTTCAGATCCCCCTGAGACCCCCCGCCCCCGATCACATCAGCAATCCATCATTTACATCTGTTTTTCCCTGTAAACACACACTTATTACCTGTCAATAACCCATCTATCACCCCCTGTCACTCCTATCCATCAGATCAGATCCCCAACTACCCCTTAGGGGTATCTGATCACCCCCTACCCCTTCAGATCTCTCCCCCCCCCCCCCTTATACTTTATCTATCTATCTTCCCTGTAATTGCCCGCTGATCAGCTGTCAACCACCTATCCGTCACCTGTCAATCGTCCCTTGTCACCACCTGCCACTGCCCCCCATCAGATCCCCCCACCCACCCACCCTTTCAGATCTCCAGCCCCCCCCCCCCCCCCCCCCCCGATCACATCAGCAGTCCATTGTTTACATCTGTTTTTCCCTGTAAACACCCACTTATCACCTGTCAATAACCCATCTATCATCCCCTGTCACCACCTGTCACTCCTATTCATCAGATTAGACCCCCACCTACCTTAGGGGTATCACCCCCCACCCCTTCAGATCCTCCCCACACCTTCCTAGTGCATTGCTTGCGTATATTCTCCCCCCTGCCATTGTGTATCTTATCTCCTGTCTGTAAGGCTTGATTGTGCTTTGTTTGGCTACAATTGTCTCAATTGCACTGTGATTGGCATCGATTGTCGTGTGATTGGCTTCGATTGTCACGTAATTGGTTTTCGATTGTCGCGTGATTGGCTTCAATTGCCCGTGATTGGTTTTGATTGTGCCAATTGCCCTCTGATTGGCTGTTTTGCCCTGTGATTAGCATCGATTGTCGTGTGATTGGCTTCGATTGTCACGTAATTGGTTTTTGATTGTCACGTTATTGGATTCAATTGCTCCGTGATTGGCTTTGATTGCGCCGATTGCTGTAATTGTGTTGTAATTGCCTCGTGATTGTTTTTGATTATTTGTGATTGCTCTCTGATCCCCAACCCCCTCCCCCCTCACCATCACTATCCTAGTGATCTAAAAACTTTTTTAGTATAACTAGTGGTAACAGTTAGGCCAGTTAGCTAAGCAAAAGGGTTGTTAGTGTCAGTTAGTGCTCAGCCCACTGCACCACAGTCACTAATTAGCGTCATCACTGTTGCTAATCAGCATTGGTACTATATAGTATCTGTAAGTGATCATTAGTGATCACAGTCAGATCTATATTAGGGTCACTAGGATCCACAAAAAACCGCAGTGTTTGCCCGATCAGACCTGATCTTTCGCCTGCACTGCGTTCAGCCCGCCCCACCGCAGTGACAGAAATTTTTTTTGCTGATCACTGCAAAAAACACTGTACACTAGCTGTGGCACTGTAAACATCAGTTTTGATTTTTTTTAATCTCAGTGACCACAGCTTTCTACCTCTCAAGTACTCCCTTTCGCTATATAGGTGCTATTTTTCCTGGGTAGTCTCAGAGGAATACCTCCTAAATTTAGCAGGCCACCATGGCAAAAAAGAGGTTTTCCAATGAAGACATCTACAGGTACATGGACCAGTCGGATGAGGATGATTGGGTCGACTTATTCGACGAATCTTCTGGTTCAGAGTACGATCCTGTAGACTGCAGTGGCTCTCTGACCGATAGTTCTGATGACGAGGTTGAGGTCCCGGCTCGAGCCAGGCGTACCACACCCCATGTCACTGGACTGCAGGTGGCGGAAGATCAGTCTCAAGGGCAGCAGAGTGGTGCTGGCGCTGATCTGATTTTTCTTGGTGAGGCATGCACCAGCAGCGCAGCATCTCCTGGACCTATCAACACCAGTACTACCGTAGAAGACCCTGGTGAAGTGGCGAACACCAGCCTGGTAGTAGAAACTGGTTCGGTGGTACGTGCATTAAGACCCAATTTGCAGCCACCAAGTAGACAGGCCCGTACTCCCATTGGTTTTCTAGAGGTGCTGGCAAACCCTGATTGGCATTCCCCTGATCCCGCCGCACCCGTACTGCCCCCTTTCACCGCCCAGTCTGGAGCACAGGTGGAGACAGTTAAACTAGGATCGGCCCTAGACTTTTTTGAACTGTTCCTCACCCAGGATCTCCTTGACTTAATTGTGGCTGAGACCAACCGTTATGCCACACAATTTATAACCGCCAATCCGAAAAGCTGCCACACCCAGCCTTTTCGGTGGAAACCACTCCAAGTTTCCGAACTTAAATTTTTTTTGGGCCTTCTCCTCAACATGGGTATTACCAGAAAAAATGTATTGCGCTCTTATTGGTCTACACGCCCAATACATAACATGCCCATGTTCTCTGCTGCCATGTCTAGGTCGCGATTTGAGATCATCCTGCGCTTCCTGCATTTCAATGACAACAACACCTGTCATGCAAGAAACCACCCAGCTTATGACCGGCTCCACAAAATTCGGCCCCTCATAGACCACCTGTCATCCACATTTGCAGGTGCTTATACCCCTAAACAGAACATCTGTGTAGAGGAGTCCCTCGTACATTTTACCGAGCGCCTTGGCATCAAACAGTACATCCCAAGCAAGCGCGGCCGGTATGGGGTGAAACTGTATAAGCTCTGTGATAGGGCCACAGGCTATACATCTCGTTTTAGGGTCTATGAGGGAAAAGACTCAAAATTGGAGCTGGTCGGATTTCCTGACTATCTGGGGAGCAGTGGAAAGATTGTGTGGGACTTGGTGTCACCCTTGTTCCATATGGGGTACCATCTTTATGTGGACAACTTTTACACAAGTGTGGCCCTCTATCAGCACTTAAAGTTAGAAGGAATCCGATCCTGTGGCACCGTGCGGCCTAGTCGCCGGGGCTTCCCCCAATGGCTCGTTAACACCAGACTTCAACGGGGGGAGAAGGCCACCTTGTGTACCGATGACTTGCTCTCGGTGAAATGGAAGGACAAGAGGGATGTTTACCTTCTGTCTACCATTCACACAGACACGACAGTACAAATTTACACGGGCAACAGAGGTCATTGAAAAGTACCTCGCCGTCCACGACTATAATGCCAACATGGGAGGGGTGGACTTCAATGACCAGATGTTAGGGCCCTATTTAATTTCCCGGAAAACCAGACACTGGTATAAGAAAGTGTCTGTGTATTTAATTCAATTGACGATGTACAACAGCTTTGTTCTCTACAGTAAGGATGGGAGAACTGGATCTTTCCTTCAATTCCAGGAAGAGATCGTTTCGGCACTCCTGTATCCAGAAGGTGCCAGAGCCCAACCCCCAAATGCAACTAGCCAGCTGCATGGAAGGCATTACGCCTACCCGATTCCCAGTACCCCAACTCAACGCAACCCCAGAAAAAGATGTCGTGTCTGCAGCAAGGCTGGAATAAGGCGTGACACCCCCGTTAACTGTCCCTCCTGTCCTGACCAGCCTGGCCTATGCCTAGGTGATTGTTATGAGAGGTACCATGAGAAGGCACACTTTTAGAACCTAGGGAACTACAGACACAGCAGTAGGCACACAAGGGTCTCTTAGTGCTATTTCACACTGGCGCGATGCGTTAGGGCAAATTGCCTAGCAAAAGTCACACTTTGCGGTCCCCCCCCTACGCCGGAAGAGCTTGACTTAACGCTAGTGTATGCCTACGTTACTGCGTGGCTTCTGCGTCAATTTGGGTCGGCCCAGAAGTCATGTTAGTCTACGGCGACGCAGTTAATTACTAGGCCGAATGCTACTCTTGTAGATTTCCCTGAAGGACTGTTTTGGGCGAGACGGTGCGGCGGGCTTGACCGACCGGATAGGCCAGTATGCAGTGTGAACCCAAACATCAGGTTTTCAGAGATCCAAATACACTGGCCTGCCAGAAACCTCTCCTTTCACTTGGGACAGAATGCATAATGTACTTCGCCACATATCTGTGCGATTTGCACTTTGCACATTGACCCATGGGGGAGGAGAAGTTTATCCTCAGATCTCAAGAAAAAAAAAACTAGGTAAGCAAAAAAGTTAATATTTGATTACCAATGTTATTGTTTGGTTTGAACATATTTAATAAAGTTTAAAAAGTTAATGTTATTGAAGTGATTTGCTGCTTGCTTGCTTTTTTTTTTTGTTTTTGTTTCTTCTTCTCTCTTTTTTCCAACCGACCAATCAGCTGCAGCACTGATGATGCATCCTGACAGAAGCATTGCGCTTCTGTCAGGTTACACAAAATCGGTGCATGCAGCGCTGTAGGACAAGATTTCTCCTCCACAGTAAAAAAGGTACGTTTGCTGAGGCATATGGGCTCTTTCACACCAGAGACCACTCCTGGCGTTTTAACGCAAAGTCTATACTTTGCGTTAACCAAGGTAAAAGGAAAGTCCATAGACTTTCCTTTTACCTTTCACACCCGACGCTGCGTTTCGATACGTTGCGGCACATTTTATCGTCAGGAATCGCCATTTCCCCTTCGGGGTAATTAACTACTACCGCCGCTACTCAGCGTCGCACCGGAGTTTCTCATAGACACGCCGCAACGCGTGCAGGAGCCGTTGTCCTGCACGCTTTTGGTGTGTAACGGGCCTATGGGGCGAGGAGCGGTGTTGGGGTTCATATGCTTTGGCAAGCACTTTGTATCAAAAAGAACTCAAGCAATGATTTCTCCATTCACATCGACCGATATGGATGAATAAATCAGGTTTGCCTCGGCATACGAGCTGGTGAGTTTGGATTTTTGGGGTGGCAGCTCCTATGTCCAGGCGGACGCCTTCCCCTCTTTCTTTTCTTTTTTTTTTTTTCACATTTTTTGGTAGATATTTGTTCATCCACATTGATCGATGCGAATGAAGGGATGTTTGCCGTTCATTTTTCCTTTTAGCCCAGAATGCACTACCTGTATGCCCAATATAAGGAGTATAGCAGAAATACTGGTCATACATGTAATGATTCCAGAGACCCTAAAATGCCAGGACAGACCCCACAAATGACCCCATTTTCGAAAGAGGACACCCCAAAGTATTCCGTGAGGTGCATGGTGAGTTCATAGAAGATTTAGTTTTTTGTCACAAGTTAGCATAAATTGTTGTTTTTTGTTTTTTTTCACAAAGTATCCTTTTCTGCTAACTTGTGACAAAAAAATTAATTTTTTTATAAACTCACCATGCCCCTCATGGAATACTTTGTGGTGTCTTATTTCCAAAATGGGGTCATTTGTGGGGTTCAACTGTCCTGTCATGTGGGGGGGGGCTAAATTGTGAGCACACCTGTGAAGCTCAAAGGTAGTCATTGCACGTTGGGCCCCTTAGCGCAGTTAGGCTGCAAAAAAGTGCCACACGTGCTATCGCCGTACCCGGGAGAAGTAGACCAATGTGTTTTAGGGTGTATTTTTACACATACCCATACTGGATAGAAGAAATCACTCTGTAAATGACAATTTTTTGATTTCTTTACACACAATTGTCCATTTACAGAGATATTTCTCCCACCCAATATGGGTATGTGTAAAAATACACCCCAAAACACATTGTACTACTTCTCCTGAGTACGGCGATACCACATGTGTGGCACTTTTTTGCACCCTAACTGCGCTAAGGGGCCCAGAGTCCAATGAGTACCTTTAGCATTTCACAGGTCATTTTGAAACACTTGGTTTCAAGACTACTCCTCACGGTTTAGGGCCCCTAAAATGCCAGAGCAGTATAGGAACCCCACAAATGACCCCATTTTATAAAGAAGACACCCCAAGGTACCCCATTAGGAGTATGGTGAGTTCATAGAAGATTTTACTTTTTGTCACAGGTTAGCGGAAAATGATTTTTGTTTTTTTTTATCAAGTGTCATTTTCCGCTAACTTGTGACAAAAAATAAAATCTTCTATGAACTCACCATACTCCTAATGGAGTACCTTGGGGTGTCTTCTTTCTAAAATGGGGTCATTTGTGGGGTTCTTATACTGCTCTGGCATTTTAGGGGCCCTAAACCGTGAGGAGTAGTCTCGAAACCAAATGTCGCAAAATGACCTGTGAAATGCTAAAGGTACTCATTGGACTCTGGGCCCCTTAGCGCAGTTAGGGTGCAAAAAAGTGCCACGCATGTGGAATCGCCGTACTCAGGAGAAGTAGTACAATGTGTTTTGGGGTGTTTTTTATACATACCCATATTGGGTGGGAGAAATATCTCTGTAAATGGACAATTGTGTGTAAAGAAATCAAAAAATTGTCATTTACAGAGTGATTTCTTCTACCCAGTATGGGTATGTGTAAAAATACACCCTAAAACACATTGGTCTACTTCTCCCGGGTACGGCGATAGCACGTGTGGCACTTTTTTGCACCCTAACTGCGCTAAGGGGCCCAGAGTCCAATGAGTACCTTTAGCATTTCACAGGTCATTTTGTGACATTTGGTTTCAAGACTACTCCTCACGGTTTAGGGCCCCTAAAATGCCAGAGCAGTATAGTAACCCCACAAATGACCCCATTTTAGAAAGAAGACACCCCAAGGTACTCCATTAGGAGTATAGTGAGTTCATAGAAGATTTTATTCTTTGTCACAAGTTAGCGGAAAATGACACTTGGTAAAAAAAAAAACCAATAAAAATCATTTTCCGCTAACTTGTGACAAAAAGTAAAATCTTCTATGAACTCACCATACTCCTAATGGAGTACCTTGGGGTGTCTTCTTTCTAAAATGGGGTCCTTTGTGGGGTTCCTCTGCTGCCCTGGCATTTTAGGGGCCCTAAACCGTGAGGAGTAGTCTTGAAACCAAATGTCACAAAATGACCTGTGAAATGCTAAAGGTACTCATTGGACTCTGGGCCCCTTAGCGCAGTTAGGGTACAAAAAAGTGCCACACGTGGTATCGCCGTACTTAGGAGAAGTAGTACAATGTGTTTTGGGGTGTATTTTTATACATACCCATGCTGGGTGGGAGAAATCTCTCTGTAAATGGACAATTGTGTGTAAAAAAATAAAAAAATTGTCATATATAGAGATATTTCTCCCACCCAGCTGTAAAAATACACCCGAAAACACATTGTACTACTTCTCCCGAGTATGGCGATACCATATGTGTGACACTTTTTTGCAGCCAAACTGCGCTAAGGGGCCCACAGTGCAATGACTAACTTTAGGCTTTACAGAGGTGCTTACAATTCAGCACCCCCCAAAATGCCAGGACAGTAAATACACCCCACAAATGACCCCATTTTGAAAAATAGACACTTCAAGGTATTCATTGAGGGGCATGTTGAGTCCATGGCAGATTTCATTTTTTTTTTTTTTTTGTTACAAGTTAGCAGAAATGGAACCCCCTTTTTTTTTTTTTTTTGTCACGAAGTGTCATTTTCCGCTAACTTGTGACAAAAAATAAAATCTTCTATGAACTCACCATGCCTCTTAGTGAATACTTTGGGATGTCTTCTTTCCAAAATGGGGTTATTTGTGGGGTATTTATACTATCCTGGAATTTTAGCACCTCATGAAACATGACAGATAGTCAGAAAAATCAGAGATGCTTCAAAATGGGAAAATTCACTTTTGGCACCATAGTTTGTAAACACTATAACTTTTACCCAATCCAATAAATATACACTGAATGTGTTTTTTTTTTTTAAATCAAAGACATGTAGCAGAATAACTTTCACGCTCAAATGTATAGGAAATTTTACTTTATTTGAAAAATGTCAGCACAGAAAGTTAAAAAAGTCATTTTTTTGACGAAATTCATGTCTTTTTTGATGAATATAATAAAAACTAAGACTCGCAGCAGCAATAAAATAGCATCAAAAGAAAGCTGTATTAGGCCCAGTGCACACCGAGCGGTTTTTGGAGCGATCCGCCGGCCGCATCCGCCTGGAAAAATGCTTGGCTAATGTATTGCAATGGGATGGTGCACACCGGCGGTTTGAGGTTTTTGCCAAGCCGCAAACGCGCCTCCTGCTGCGCGTTTGCGGTTTGCTAAAAAACCTCAAACTGCCGGTGTGCACCACACATTGAAATACAATAGCCAAGCGTTTTCACTGGCTGATGCGGCTGGTGGATCGCATACAAAATCCGCTTGGTGTGCACCCGGCCAAATATCTGCTCTCTGCTCCCAAAACCGCTAGCGTTTTGACGATCTGCTAGCGGTTTTGGTGTGCACTGGGTCTTAGTGAGAAGAAAAGGACGCAAAATTAATTTAGGTGGTAAGTTGTATGACCGAGCAATAAACCGTTAAAGCTTCAGTGGTCTGAATGAAAAAAACAGTGCTGGTCCTTAAAGGGGGGTAAAGGCTGAGTCCTCAAGTGGTTAAAGCCTGCCTAGAGACCAAACATTAAGTAGTAATCATAAGGAATGTAAACTTTATTACAACGCTGGAGATGCTTCGTAATCTGATTGCTTAAATTGCACCCTTTGAAAAGAGGGGATGAAAGAAAAAAGGACACAAGCATATGGCTCATCTGGATGAAATAAACACAAGGTAACAAAGCGATTCACTTCAGAGAGGGGTACACTGGTGTACTGTCCTTCTGCCTTATTTGGGTAGTTTTGCATATTGGCCTCAATTCACTAAGCATATCTCCTGTCTTTAATAAAGTTTCTAGAGTTATCACCATGGCGATAAGGCATGTAGTATTCAGGAAGCATTTTACCTCAGGCAAACCTAAAGTTAACTCTTCTGTCGGAGATCTCTAAGGCCTCTTTCACAGGTGGGCGTTGCGTTTGATGCGACGTTAAGGTCGCATAACCTGCCCCTATTGCAACGCACTGAAAGACTATAACTTGGACGTTATAGTACATTCTTTAGCCCTACGTTTGGTGCGCTGTTTTCATCGCACAGTGATGGAACGAAAACGGCGCATGCGTTACATTAAAAAAAATTACTGAGCATGTGCAACACACACAACGGAGCAGATTTATTGCTAAACACACAGCATGCAGCACTTTCTAAATATGGCTACACGTTACACACAATGCAATGTGTGCACTGTGAATGTTGCACAGATTTAATATTGCTGTGCGTTAGTCCACGTTAAAACATTTTCTAATGTGCGACTTTAACGTCGCACTGTGAAAGAGGCCTAAAGTTAACTCTTCAATCCTTAAAATAACTCCAGAATTCGGAAAATAACTACAGAGAGATAAGATAACTCTCTCAATGTGTGGAGGTAAGTTTTCTCTTGCCTTATTATCTCCAGCATGATCTTAGTGAATTGAGGCCAATCCAATATGCCATCCCAAAATACTAAAATATAGTAAAGTCTAATTCACACTTTGGAGCTTTTTCAGTGCTTTGCTGATCACTGGTGATCAGCAAAGTGCTGTGACTAATGTATCCCTATGGGATCATTCTCACTGCAGCGTTTGTGATTTGCATACATTGCAAACGCTGCTGTGAGAATGATCCCCCTAGGGATACATTCGTCACAGCACTTTGCTGATAAATATAAATCTCAAATTCTCTGCATGCAGCATTTGAGGGGCAACTGAATTGTCATTCTCGTTCTATTGAACGGGAATCGCAAATCGCAGTAAAAACGATTGAAAAAAAACTAGCCCTAAGTGCTCATTCACACTGCAAGCGCTTTAAGCGCCATTGACTGCACTGCATGGGACTGAAGGATCGGTATGTGATGGAGTGGGCACAGGGCGGCTGCAGGGAGCTAGTAGAAGCCCTAGATAAGTTAAACTCATTATTTTTTCCCAATTTAGGTTCTTTGAGGGCCCATTCACACTTAGAAACGCAAAACGGCGGCGATTTTTTTCCGGCGTTTCGCGTGAGTGATTTTTCAGGGGAAAAAAATCACTGAACACTGCGGCGATTTTTCCGTGAACGCATTTAGCGCTTCTATAGCACTGAAACGCAATCGCCGGGATATCGCCTGAAAATGGTGCAGGCAACGTGTTTGCGTTTCGCGTTTTTGGGCGATTTGCGGCGATTAGTGCAAATCGCCCAAGTAAGAACGGGCCCATAGGGTTTTATTACATTAGCGCTTTTTGAAAGCGCTAGCATTTGAGCGTTTTACCGTGATTTTGGCAAAACTCTCAAATGCTAGCACTTTTAAAAAGCACTAGTTAAAGCTAGCGAGGAGAGGGCCAGCGCATACCACAAAGACTGCATCTGAAATGACCAACAGCTCACATGTGCAGCACCTATAATAAGCTATCTGCACACTTCGCATACAACTCAGATGCAAATCATATGCATAACTAACTACTATTACTTACCATACAAACAGGAAACTCAGGAATACAGGCTGGGAGCAGCTAACCTGGTAGTTACATACTAGCAAAATTATGAAGAGGGGGAGGTTGCACTGCCCTAAAAACATGCTGCAATTGACTGGTTAATCGCTCAGGCATGCACCACCTCTATTAGGCTGAAAATGCATGCCCTGTGTCCAAAACAAATGCTACATACATTTATTATACTACGGAGGAACTTTGGCTTCCACTATAGTTTGC